>NC_069501.1:446759791-446781410 GCF_027579735.1 Bombina bombina | reverse complement strand
CGGGGAGAGAGTAAAAGAGAGGGGGGAGAGAGAGCAAAAGAGAGGGGGAGAGAAAGCAAAAGAGAGGGGGAGAGAAAGCAAAAGAGAGGGGTAGAGAGAGAGCGCAAAAGAGAGGGGGAGAGGGAGCAGAAAAGAGAGGGGGAGAGAGAGAGCGCAAAAGAGAGGGGGGAGAGAGAGCAAAAGAGAGGGGGAGAGAGAGAGCAAAAGAGAGGGGGAGAGAGAAAGCAAAAGAGAGGGGGAGAGAGAGCAAAACAGGGAGGGGGAGAGAGCGCAAAAGAGAGGGGGAGAGAGCAAAAAAGAGGTAGAGCGAGAGAGAGCGTAAAGAGAAGGGGAGAGAGAGCACAAAAGAGAGGGGGGAAAGCAAAAGAGAAGGGGGAGAGAGGGGTAAGAGAGAGAGCAAAAGAGAGGGGGAGAGAGAGCAAAAGAGAGGGGGGAGAGAGAGAGCAAAAGAGAGGGGGGAGAGAGAGCAAAAGAGAGGCGGGAGAGAGAGCAAAAGAGAGGGGGGGAGAAAGAGCACAAGAGAGAGAAGGGGGGAGAGATAGATCGCAAAAGAGAGGGGGAGAGAGAGAGCACAAAAGAGAGGGGGAGAGAGAGAGCTCAAAAGAGAGGGGGGAGAGAGAGAGCCAAAGAGAGGGGGGAGAGAGGAGGGAGCAAAAGAGAGGGGGGGAGAGAGAGAGCAAAAGAGAGGGGGGAGAGAGAGAGCAAAAGAGAGGGGGAGAGAGAGAGTGCAAAAGAGAGGGGGAGAGAGAGAGCAAAAGAGAGGGGGGAGAGAGAGCAAAAGAGAGGGGGGAGAGAGAGCAAAAGAGAGGTGAAGTGAGAGAGAGGGCAAAAGAGAGGGGAGAGAGAACACAAAAGAGAGGGGGAGAGGGAGAGAAAAAGAGAGGGGGAGAGAGAGAAAGCAAAAGAGAGGGGGGAGAGAGAGAGAGCAAAAGAGAGGGGGGAGAGAGAGAGCGCAAAAGAGAGGGGAGAGAGAGATCGCAAAATAGAGGGGGGAGAGAGAGCGCAAAAGAGAGGGGGGAGAGAGAGCGCAAAAGAGAGGGGGGAGAGAGAGTTCAAAAGAGAGGGGGGAGAGAGAGTGCAAAAGAGATGGGGAGAGAGAGCAACAGAGAGGTAGAGCGAGAGAGAGCATAAAAGAGAGGGGTAGAGAGAGCGCAAGAGAGCATAAAAGAGAGGAGGAGAGAGAGCGCAAAAGAGAGGGGGGAGCAAAAGAGAGGAGAGAGAGAGCAAAAGAGAGGGGGGAGAGAGAGCAAAAGAGAGGGTAGAGAGTAAAAGAGAGGGGGAAGAGAGAGCAAAAGAGAGGGGAGAGAGTAAAAGAGAGGGGGGGAGAGAGCGCAAAAGAGAGGGGGGAGAGAGAGCGCAAAAGAGAGGGGGGAGAGAGAGCGCAAAAGAGAGGGAGGAGAGAGAGCGCAAAAGAGAGGGGGGAGAGAGAGAGCAAAAGAGATGGGGAGAGAGAGTGCAAAAGAGAGAGGGGAGAGAGAGCGCAAAAGAGAGGGGGGAGAGAGAGCGCAAAAGAGAGGGGGGGAGAGAGGGAGCGCAAAAGAGAGGGGGAGAGAGAGCGCAAAAGAGAGGGGGGAGAGAGAGCCCAAAAGAGAGGGGGAGAGAGAGCATAAAACAGAGGGGGGAGAGAGAGCGCAAAAGAGAGGGGGGGAGAGAGAGTGCAAAAGAGAGGGGGAGAGCGAGCGCAAAAGAGAGGGGGGGAGAGAGAGTGCAAAAGAGAGAGGGGAGAGAGAGCGCAAAAGAGAGGGGGGAGAGAGAGCGCAAAAGAGAGGGGGGGAGAGAGAGAGCAAAAGAGATGGGGAGAGAGAGCAACAGAGAGGTAGAGCGAGAGAGCATAAAAAAGAGGGGGAGAGAGAGCGCGAGAGAGCATAAAAGAGAGGGGGAGAGAGAGCGCAAAAGTGAGGGGGGAGCAAAAGAGAGGAGAGAGAGAGCAAAAGAGAGCGGGAGAGAGAGCAAAAGAGAGGGGAGAGAGGGGGAAGAGAGAGCAAAAGAGAGGGGAGAGAGTAAAAGAGATGGGGGAGAGAGAGCAAAAGAAAGGGGGAGAGAAAGCAAAAGAGAGGGGGAGAGGGAGCAGAAAAGAGAGGGGGAGAGAGAAATCAAAAGAGAGGGGGAGAGAGAGCAAAACAGGGAGGGGGAGAGAGCGCAAAAGAGAGGGGGGAGAGAGCAAAAGAGAGGTAGAGCGAGAGAGAGCGTAAAGAGAAGGGGAGAGAGAGCACAAAAGAGAGGGGGGAAAGCAAAAGAGAAGGGGGAGAGAGGGGGAAGAGAGAGAGCAAAAGAGAGGGGGGAGAGAGCAAAAGAGAGGGGGGAGAGAGAGAGCAAAAGAGAGGGGGAGAGAAAGCAAAAGAGAGGCGGAAGAGAGAGCAAAAAAGAGAGGGGGAGAAAGAGCACAAAAGAGAGGGGGAGAGAGAGAGCACAAAAGAGAGGGGGGAGAGAGAGTGCAAAAGAGAGGAGGGAGAGAGAGCAAAATAGAGGGGGGAGAGAAAGGAAAAAAGAGGGGGGAGAGAAAGCCAAAGAGAGGGGGGAGAGAGAGAGCAAAAGAGAGGGGGGAGAGAGAGAGCAAAAGAGAGGGGGAGAGAGAGAGCAAAAGAGAGGGGGAGAGAGAGAGCAAAAGAGAAGGGGAGAGAGAGAGCAAAAGAGAGGGGGGAGAGAGAGCAAAAGAGAGGGGGGAGAGAGCAAAAGAGAGGTGAAGTGAGAGAGAGGGCAAAAGAGAGGGGGGAGAGAGCACAAAAGAGAGGGGGAAAGAGAGCAAAAGATAGGGGGAAAGAGAAAGCAAAAGAGAGGGGGGAAGAGAGAGCAAGGGGTGGGACCACTGTACTGCAAAAAATGGACCGTGTAAACTGGCTTAAGGACTAGTTTTAAATAATCTAAAATAATAATTCCCAAGTCCCTTTCTTCTTTAGTTACAGTCAGTAATGTACCATTGAGACATTGAGGGGTAGTTATCAAGCCGTCTACTTTACCTGCCTTCGCCGGTCCAATACGCCCACCTAAGCTCGCCTACCATCGCCGCCGCTGACCTGAATACGTTCGCCTAAGTTATCAAAAAAGCTGTCAAAAAGTCGCGCAACAAGTACGGGGCGATGAGCAGCGGACTGTGAGAGTTATCACACATCCGATCTCGCTGCTCTTTGGCTTTTTGACAGCTTTATTGACAAGCTGTCACTAAGCACCCACACTAACTACACTGTTCTACCCCCTATACCGGCGCCCCCGGAGCCCCCCGCAACTAAATAAAGTTACTAACCCCTAAACCGCCGCTCCTAGACTCTTATAAATGTATTAACCCCTAAACCGCCGCTCCCGGAGCCCACCGCAAGCTACATTATACATATTAACCCCTTATCTGCCCCCCCCTACACCGCCGCAACTAAATAAATGTATTACCCCCTAAACCGCCGCTCCCGGAGCCCACCGCAAGCTATACTAAATATGTTAACCCCTAAACCGCCGCTCCCGGTGCCCGCCGCAACTATAATATATGTATTAACCCCTAAACCGTCGCTCCCGGACCCCGCCGCCACCTACATTATACCTAGTAACCCCTATCCTGCCCCCCTACACCGCCGTCACCTATAATAAAGTTATTAACCCCTATCCTGCGGATTCCAGACCTCGCCGCAACTAAATAAATAGTTTAACGCCTAAACCGCCGCTCCCGGGCCCCGCTGCAACCTATATTAAACTTATTAACCCCTAATCTGCCCCCCTACACTGTCGCCACCTATAATACATTTATTAACCCCTATCCTGCCCCCCCTACACCGCCGCCACTGTAATAAAATTATTAACCCCTAAACCTAAGTATAACACTAACCCTAACACCCCCTAACTTAAATATTAATTAAATACATCTAAATAATATTTCTCTTATTAACTAAATGAATCCTATTTAAAACTAAATACTTACCTTTAAAATAAACCCTAATATAGCTACAATATAAATAATAATTATATTGTAGCTATTTTAGGATTTATTTTTATTTTACAGGCATCTTTCAATCTATTTTAACTAGGTACAATAGCTATTAAATAATTATTAACTACCTAGCTAAAATAAAGAGAAATTTACCTGTAAAATAAAAACTAACCTAAGTTACAATTACACCTAACACTACACTATACTTTAATAAATTATTCCTATTTAAAACTAAATACCTGTAAAATAAACCCTAAGATAGCTACAATATAATTAATAATTACATTGTAGCTATTTTAGGATTTATATTTATTTTACAGGTAACTTTGTATTTATTTTAGCTAGTTAGAATAGTTATTAAATAGTTATTAACTATTTAATACCTACCTAGCTAAAAGAAATACAAAATTACCTGTAAAATAAATCCTAACCTAAGTTACAATTAAACCTAACACTACACTATCATTAAATTAATTAAATAAATTAGCTACAAATAACTACAATTAAATTAAATTAAATAAACTAACTAAAGTACAAAAAATAAGTTACAAACATTTAAAAATTGTAAGCTACTTACACCTAATCTAAGCCCCCTAATAAAATAACAAAGCCCCCCAAAATAAAAAAATGCCCTACCCTATTCTAAATTAAAAAGTTACCAGCTCTTTTACGTTACCAGCCCTTAAAAGGGCCTTTTGCGGGGCATGCCCCAAAGAATTCTGCTCTTTTGCCTGTAAAAGAAAAATATTGTAGTTATTTGTAGTTATTGTAGCTAATTTATTTAATTAATTTAATGATAGTGTAGTGTTAGGTTTAATTGTAACTTAGGTTAAGATTTATTTTACAGGTAATTTTGTATTTCTTTTAGCTAGGTAGTTATTAAATAGTTAATAACCATTTAATAACTATTCTAACTAGCTAAAATAAATACAAAGTTACCTGTAAAATAAATATAAATCCTAAAATAGCTACAATGTAATTATTAATTACATTGTCGCTATCTTAGGGTTTATTTTACAGGTAAGTATTTAGTTTTAAATAGGAATAATTTATTAAAGTATAGTGTAGTGTTAGGTGTAATTGTAACTTAGGTTAATTTTTATTTTACATTTAAATGTCTCTTTATTTTAGCTAGGTAGCTATTAAATAGTTAATAACTATTTAATAGCTATTGCACCTAGTTAAAATAAATTGAAAGTTGCCTGTAAAATAAAAATAAATCCTAAGATAGCTACAATATAATTATTATTTATATTGTAGCTATATTAGGGTTTATTTTAAAGGTAAGTATTTAGTTTTAAATAGGATTCATTTAGTTAATAAGAGTTAAATTTATTTATATGTATTTAATTAATATTTAAGTTAGGGGGGTGTTAGGGTTAGGGTTAGACTTAGGTTTAGGGGTTAATAATTTTATTACAGTGGCGGCGGTGTAGGGGGGGCAGGATATGGGTTAATAAATGTATTAAAGGTGGCAACGGTGTAGGGGGGGCAGATTAGGGGTTAATAAGTTTAATATAGGTTGCGGCGGGGTCCGGGAGCGGCGGTTTAGGGGTTAAACTATTTATTTAGTTGCGGCGAGGTCCGGGGTCGGCAGGATAGGGGTTAATAACTTAATTATAGGTGGCGGCAGTATAGGGGGGGCAGGATAGGGGATACTAGGTATAATGTAGGTGGCGGCGGGGTCCGGGAGTGGTGGTTTAGGGGTTAATACATATATTATAGTTGCAGCAGGGACAGGGAGCGGCGGTTTAGGGGTTAATACATATATTATAGTTGCGGCGGGGACAGGGAGCGGCGGTTTAGGGGTTAATCAGTTTATTAGCGTGGCGGTGGTCTCCGGGAGCGGCGGTTTAGAGGGTAATAAGTTTATTATAGTGGCGGCGGGCTCCGGGTGCGGCGGTTTAGGGGGTAATACATTTATTTAGTTGCGACGGTGTAGGGCGGGCAGATTAGGGGTGTTTAGACTCGGGGTACATGTTAGGGTGTTAGGTGCAGACATCTCCCATAGGAATGAATGGGATGTCTGGCAGCAGCGAACATGAACTTTCGCTATGGTCAGACTCCCATTGATTCCTATGGGATCCGCTGCCTCCAGGGCGGCGGTTTGAAAACCAGGTACGCTGGGCCGGAAAAGTGCCGAGCGTACCTGCTAGTTTTTTGATAACTAGCAAAAGTAGTCAGATTGTGCCGCACTTGTGTGCGGAACATCTGGAGTGACGTAAGAATCGATCTGTGTCGGACTGAGTCCGGCGGATCGAAGCTTACGTCACAAAATTCTACTTTTGCCGGTATCTAGGGCTTGATAACTAAGGCGAATCAGCCTCGCCTCAAATACTCTGCGGAATTCCAGCGTATTTGAGGTAGACACGTTGATAACTACCCCTCTATAATTGGCCTATTGGTTTTTGGATCCTATATGCATAATTTTGCTCTTGGTAATATTAAATTTCAGATCCCATTTATTTGACCAGTCCTCTAGTTTTTTAATATCACTGTTCATTTGATCAACCCCTCCTGGAACATCAATTCTGTTACAAATGTTTGTATCATCAGCAAACAAGCGAACCTTCCCCTTAAAGTGAATGTCAAGTTTGATAAATCAGTGCCATGATTGGAGTATGCCGTATTCGTCATTGCTGACGTATTAAGTGACGAGCGGAATGTTTTAACATGTTTAGATAGATATTGTTCTTTTAAATGCATGATGTTTTTAGAGTTTAAAGGGACATTAAACTCATTTTTTTTCTTTCATGATTCAGATAGAGAATACCATTTTAAACAACTTTCTAATTTACTTCTATTATCTAATTTGCTTCTTTCACTTGATATTCTTTCCTGAAAAGCATATCTAGATAGGCTCAGTAGCTTCTGATTGGTGGCTGCACATAGATGCCTCATGTGATTGGCTCACCAATGTGCATTGCTATTTCTTTAACAAAGGATATCTAAAGATCACCCCAAATTAGATAATAGAAGTAAATTGGAACATTGTTTAAAATTGTATTCTCTATCTGAATCGTGAAATAAATTTTTTGGGTTTAATGGCCCTTTAAGTTTTGGCGCTGACCCATAAGTCTTTAATATGGTTTATAAAAGAGAGTGAGAAGGAAACAGCATTCCTGTGGAAAGATGGAAATGTTACTTTTTGGGGGTGAGATTGTAAGTTTGGATTGAATGAAAACATTTCTTTGAAATATTAAAGTTTTGTTGGCCCCCCTCAGTTACTTGAAAAAATATGTTCTTTACATATTGATCAAAATGAATACAAACATAAGCAATAAATATCTGTATTCTGGGGATAAAATGTAAGATAATATTTGTTGTCTTTTCTCTTATTAAAGTATCATCATCAATACCCTCAACTGTGGAACTTACAATGGTAAGTATTGTCTTTTAATGTCTGAATACTCATACGTAGTACTTCTTGTACAGAGGGACCATGCATTTGAATTGTAATTAATTTGACACTGGGCTAATGTGATCAGGGTGGTTACTCAAGTAATGGACTTATTTTTCTTCCCTTTATCAGTGACTTGTCTTTATCGAGTGCATTGTTTTATCTTTGATGATAATGATTATGATGATGTTCTTATTCTGCAGAGTGAATCATAAAATATGAAGCATTGTACTTGTTATTACAGTTAAATTTAACATTATATATTTCTTAATTAAAAATGACTTGTATTGGAATCCTGGAGGATCAAAGATAAAAGGGATGTATAGGGTTCTTGTAGACAGCTGACTAAACAGCAGTGAACAATGAGAGGCAACAGTTTCAGAAGTGAATAAACTATGAAGTGCAAAACAGGAACATAGAAACAAGATAAGAAAGTATAATTTTGCCACTACTAAAAATCCCTTGATTGAATCAGCCTTGAGAATGGAGTACTGCCCATGTAAGAGCAAAAGGCAATTTATGAAGAGACTTCAGGAAAAATTCTACCTAATTCCAAGTAGCTAAATACTGTAATATATTGCAGTGTTAGAATATGAAAGAAATTATATCAGCACACCTTGTATTGGATTTATGGATTCTTTAATATGTTGATTATTTATATACCGTGAGATCTATTTATCATATGTCTGTCGGACCTGATCCGACAGTGCGAATCAGGTCCGACAGACATCGCTGAATGCGGAGAGCAATGCGCTTTCCGTATTCAGCATTGCACCAGCAGCTCTTGTGAGATGCTGGTGCAACGCCGCCCCCTGCAGACTCGCGGCCGCCAGCAGGGGTTGTCAATCAACCCGATCGTACGTGATCGGGTTGAATTCTGGAGATTCCTGTCCGCCTCATCAGAGCAGGCGGACAGGGTTATGGAGTAGCGGTCTTTAGACCGCTGCTTTATAACTGGTGTTCCTGCGAGCTTGCAGGCTCGCCAGAAACACGAGGCGTCAAGCCCTGTACGGAGCTTGATAGATAGGCCCCCATATGTTCCAAATAGTACCTTATCAGTCAAATCCCTCCAAATTAAGCTTCTCTCTTATACAATGAGATGATAACCACAAGAATATACATTTCTTCTCTTTGCTTATTAGATATTTTTGAAGGATTATTCATTATTCATTATTATTATTATGTGTGTGTATTTTTCAGGCTGCAACCCTCTCAAATCCGGGAACAGAATGTGATAAAATCAAAGCCATGACAGAAGCTACGAGGAAATGTGGTGCAGCACCAGAAGACTGGAAAAATTATCTGGAAGCAGAATATCTCTATTTGCAGATAGAGAATCTCAAGCTGGATATTGAGAGGAAGAAAAAAAAACTGGCAGAAGGCATACATGATTAATATATCACTCACAATGCTAAAAAGGATGCAGTGTGCAGAGAAATATTAATGGCTAATAACAAAATATGATAACAGTTATATTACTTAAAATATGACTTCTGTCTACTTAACAAGGTGTCTAGAAATGATTTAAAGGGCCATAATACCCAAATGTTTAAACACTTGAAAGTGATGCAGTATAGCTGTAAAAAGCTGACTAGAAAATATCTCCTTAACATCTCTATGTAAAAAAGAAAGATATTTTACCTCAAAAGTTCCTCAGTAGCCACCTCCCATTGTAAAGGATTTCTAAGCAGCATTTTAGTATGTATGTCCTAGGACAGCTGAAGGGATGAGCCTCGTGCACTCTCATATTATTTCACCAATCAGGTAAAGGAAGCTTACTATGAAATCTCATGAGAGTTAAGTCAAATCTCATGAGATCACAGTAAGAGTTCATGACCTCAGCACTGCTGTTGCTGATTGGCTGCAGTTCATTTCTTCATTTTTTTTATATTTTTACCTGCAGCTGGGAGCAGCTGAGTATAACTTTTTACACAGAACTTTCTCTGCTGAGCTGAGGAGATTTTGAGGTAAAATATCTTCCTTTTTTACATAGAGATGCATAGGTGATATTTTCCTGTCAGCTTTTTACAGTTCTACTGCATCAGTTTCAAGTGATTTAGCATATGAGTATTATGTCCCTTTAACATTTATTACCAGCTCTTGCTGGAAGGAATATGCTTAAATATTTAGCTATTTGTCTTGCTAATGCAACATAATATATGCAAAGCTCCAAAAAATAAAGTGATCGATAAACACATTTGAATTAAACAGAGTTTTGAGATTTTATCAGGATCTATTTTGTCTGATGTCTTAAGCTTGAATCAACCTACAACAGGAACCTTATGTTTCCAACCAGTGACAGAGCTACCACACGGCTAGATTACAAGTTTTGCGGTAATAGCTGCTCGGTAATAACTTGCACATTATTATCACCGCTCACTTACCTACAGCGCTGCTATTACAGGTTTACAAAAACCCGGCGTTAACAGGCAAGAAGTGAGCGTTGAGCAAAATTGAGCTCCATACCGCACTCCAATACCAGCTCTGCTGAAAGCTGCAGTGAGCTGGTTTTACGTGCTCGTGCGCGATTTCCCCATAGACATTAATGGGGAGAGTCGGCTGAAAAAAAGACTAACACCTGCAATAAAGGAGCGTAAAGCTCCGTAACGCAGCCCCATTTATTCCTAAGGGGAAACAAAATTTATGTTTACACCTAACACCCTAACATGAACCCCGAGTCTAAACACCCCTAATCTTACACTTATTAACCCCTAATCTGCCGCCCCCAACATCGCCGACACCTACATTATACTTATTAACCCCTAATCTGCAGCACCGGACATCGTCGCCACTATAATAAACATATTAACCCCTAAACTGCCGCACTCCCGCATCTTAAACACTATTTAAATATTATTAACCCCTAATCTGCCGCCCCTAACATCGCCGCCACCTACCTACATTTATTAACCCCTAATCTGCCGCCCCCAACGTCGCCGCCACTATACTAAATTTATTAACACATAAACCTAAGTCTAACTCTAACCCTAACACCCCCTAACTTAAATATAATTAAAATAAATCTAAATAAAAATGACTATCTTTACCTAAATAATTCCTATTTAAAACTAAATACTTACCTGTAAAAAAAAACTAAGTTAGCTACAATATAACTAATAGTTAGATTGTAGCTAGCTTAGGTTTCATTTTTATTTTGCAGGCAAGTTTGTATTTATTTTAACTAGGTAGACTAGTTAGTAAATAGTTATTAACTATTTACTAACTACCTAGCTAAAATAAATACAAATTTACCTGTAAAATAAAACCTAACCTGTCTTACACTAACACCTAACCTTACACTACAAATAAATAAATTACCTAAATTAAATACATTACCTAAATTACAAAAAAAAAACCACTAAATTACACAAAATAAAAAAAGACATTATCAGATATTTAAACTAATTACACCTAATCTAATAGCCCTATCAAAATAAAAAAGCCCCCCCAAAATAAAAAAAACCCTAGCCTAAACTAAACTACAAATAGCCCTTAAAAGGGCCTTTTGCGGGGCATTGCCCAAAAGAAATCAGCTCTTTTACCTGTAACAAAAATAAAACCCACCACCCACACAACCAACCCCCCAAATAAAATCCTAACTAAAAAAATCTAAGCTCCCCATTGCCCTGAAAAAGGCATTTGGATGGGCATTGCCCTTAAAAGGGCATTTAGCTCTTTTTCAGCCCAAACCCTAATCTAAAAATAAAACCCACCAAATAAACACTTAAAAGAACCTAACACTAACCCCTGAAGATCCACTTACAGTTTTGAAGACCGGACGTCCATCCTCAACGAAGCCGGGAGAAGTCTTCATCCAAGCGGCAAGAAGTCCTCAACGACAGGTAGAAGTCTTCATCCAGACGGCATCTTCTATCTTCATCCATCCGGCACGGAGCGGCTCCATCTTCAAGACATCCAGCGCGGAGCATCCTCTTCTTTCGATGGCTAACGACAAATGAAGGTTCCTTTAAATTACGTCATCCAAGATGGCATCCTTTGAATTCCGATTGGCTGATAGAATTCTATCAGCTAATCGGAATTAAAGGTGAAAAAATCCTATTGGCTGATGCAATCAGCCAATAGGATTGAGCTTCTATCCTATTGGCTGATCCAATCAGCCAATAGGATTGAGCTTGCACTCTATTGACTGTTCCAATTAGCCGTTAACCATCGAAAGAAGAGGATGCTCCACGCCAGATGTCTTGAATATGGAGCCGCTCTGTGCCAGATGGATGAAGATAGAAGATGTCGTCTGAATGAAGACTTGTGCCCGTCTGGAGGACCACTTCTGCCGGCTTGGATGAAGACTTCTCCCGGCTTCGTTGAGGACTTCTTGCCGCTTGGATGAAGACTTCTCCCGGCTTCGTTGAGGATGGATGTCCGGTCTTCAAAACTGTAAGTGGATCTTCGGGGGTTAGTGTTAGGTTTTTTAAGGGTTTATTGGGTGGGTTCTATTTTTAAATTAGGGTTTGGGCTGAAAAAGAGCTAAATGCCCTTTTAAGGGCAATTCTAATCCAAATGCCCATTTGAATTGGGCAGGTGAATTGTACTTTATGATTAATATGCACAAGACTCAGAGAACTTTAAAAATTAAAGAATACTTCAAATCTAATATTGGTACCCAAACACAGGGGTTTAGAATTACCAAGAAAGATAACTTATTTGACCCAGTGAACTACAGTGCAGGGACCAAGACCTACATCAGAATGGTTCAAAATGAACTATGTGAAATAAACAGAAATGTTAAATGGAAAGACAATCTCAGAAGAAGTGAGAGAGAAGCCATTAAAACCCTAAGAAATTATACATCTTTGATCATCCGCCCGGCGGGTAAAGGGGGAGCAATTGTATTGCTAGACTATGACTACTATAGACAGGATATTATGAAACAACTTAGTGATCAAAGCACCTACCAGAAAGTTTACTTTGATCCTACATTCAAGTTTAAGGAACAATTAGATACCTTGATTAAGTTTGGGTTTGAGCAAGGTTTTCTGACTGATAAACTGAGGGATTTTATGATCACCAGATTCCCTAAGATCCCAATTTTGTATACAACTCCAAAAGTACATAAATCCCTTGATGAACCCCCAGCTTGCCCCATTGTATCAGCCAGGGAATCTATCCTTCAACCAGTGGCTCTTGATTATTAATTGCAGCCTGTTGTTAAAGTTGATAGAGCTTATCTACTTGACACTA
Source organism: Bombina bombina (assembly GCF_027579735.1). NCBI lineage: Eukaryota > Metazoa > Chordata > Amphibia > Anura > Bombinatoridae > Bombina > Bombina bombina. The sequence goes on along the minus strand of NC_069501.1, from coordinate 446,768,898 downwards.
ATGATTTACTACGAATACTGAAGCAGACCAGTGTCATGGAGGATGATATATTGGTTTCACTTGATGTGAATAACCTTTATACTATCATCCTCCATGATGCTGGACTGATGGCTGTTAGAGAAACTCTCATGATGACAGACAAATACATAGGCCCACCCATTGAATATGTTTTACAACTTTTGGAATTTTGTTTGAAGAAAAACTACTTCAAATTTGAAAGGTCTTTTTTTCTTCAAACATCGGGCACGGCTATGGGGTCTAATGTGGCCCCAGCCTATGCCAATATGTACATGGCGAGCTTTGAGAGAGAATACCTTTGGTCCAGAAATGTATCCCCTATAATTTTTAGAGGATATACATTGATGATATTCTATTAGTATGGAGGGGCAGTGAGGACAGTTTACATGACTGGTTTACACAATTTAATTCCACACCTACAATGGTTAGGTTTAAAATGAACTACAACAGGTCTTCCATTCAATTTCTTGACCTACTAATCACTAAACAACAGGATAGGTTAGAAACCACATTATATACAAAGCCTACAGACCGTAATTCTCTCCTCAGGGCTGAAAGTTTCCACCCCCCATCACTTACACGGGGGGTTGTTAAGTCACAGATGATCCATACAATTAGAAATAACTCAAAGACTTCTTTAGGGGTCTCACAATTAGTGGACATGAAACAAAAATTCCTAAATAGGGGATACAAACCCAAAATTGTTGACCCTCTTTTTGAAGAAATGAAGGGACTCACACAAGATGATGTTTTTCAAAGACAAAACCTTAAGAAAGATGAAATACAAAAAGTAATCATGACCACTACATTTGCACCTAATACAGCACAGTTGGGCCAAATAGCGAAGAAACATTGGAACATTCTCCACTCAGATCCTAAACTTACATTTGCTATAACAACCATGCCTATGGTGGGCTATAAACGTAATGCTAACATCCGGGACCTGGTGGTCTGTACTGACCCTATTAAGTCCTATGAAACTGCATCCACAATTAACATCAAAGGCTGTTTGCCACTAAGAAGTTTAACCACCCACACAACAACAAGAAATACAACATTTTATTTTCCATCACATGTACTATGGAGTATGTGGTATATATGCTGTTCTGTTCATGTGGGAAACATTACATTGGTAAGACCCAAGGGACACTGCAGGAACGTATGGCAAATCACAGAATGGCAATGAGGCAAGCCATATAGAAGGGGCATTTGGACCAACCGGTCGCACGCCATTGAATGGAAACAAAACATCTTGTAGCATCCCTGCGAGTAATCTTAATTGATCATGTGCCGAAACCCGCAAGGGGTGGGAACAGAAACAAGATGCTCCTCAGAAGAGAAGCGGAATGGATTCTGAGATTAGACACTGTTGTTCCAAAGGGACTAAACTGTATGCCAGATTTGGGTAGTCTTATATGAATTGTGGTTAAGTGTGTAATGGGTCGGGGAATATAAATCCTTTCCATACTTGGATGTATTGCAGGTACCGCGATGTCTTCTGACACCGGGTATGTGCATTTTTACATCCAATTGGAGATTCACCACAGAGTTCTATTGACCCTGGGTAAACCCCTTCAATACGGTATAGGTATATAGCTGTTGCTATCAATCCCTTTGTATACCCTTGTTTACACACACATATCCAATCTGTATTTGTAGCAAATAATCTAGAGACCCTTAGGTCCCTTATCTTTCATGGGGTATCTAATAGGCCCCTGTAACAACTGTGAAGATGTTCAAACTAATTTAAACTGTTCAAACAGCTTATTACAAGGTATCAGAATCCAAGTAAGCACAGTAATTTCAAGCAATGTGAGTCCATATGCCTACATTAGTTTACTACTTCACTCACAGCTTATTCCCCCAGAGTGGGGGCTATGTTATGTTCATAGCCAGTTTATATGTATTTAAATTCATTAATATTCTATTTCACTTTTCTAACATTTCTTTTCAACACGTTCTGCACTTTTACTTTCACATTGTCTAAATGTTTGAGTGGTAATCACCTAGTTCATTCTTATAAATTACAAGTGGATATGGTGCATTTCGTTTTTTTGTAACTGTACAATCCTGTACCATTAGTGTGCAATGTGTGCCCCACTTCCGGTTATGGACATCAGTAGTACACATACAGGCTTACACTGCTTTTCCCCACTTCCGGTTTTGAGTGATGATGTCACTTCCGGAATAATGGGGGTTACTTGAACTGCACATTGAAGGTATTATGTGTGTATAACTTGTATTTTGCCTCATAATATGGGCACTGCTAGATTCGTTTTATGGTATAGTTCATAGATTCAGGATTGATTTTGTTAGGATTGTTATTCTATTACGCCTGACCGGAAGTGTTTGATTTTAGCACTTCCGGATTGGCGATTTTCACACTGTGTTTTGAATTTTGGCGCTCAGCACTGGGGGAGGTAATTACTTGATTATTTGATTGTTTGTCTTATTTATGAGGATGCTGTGCATCAGTTTTGTGTTCTGAAGAAGGGGAAGAATGACCCCGAAACATTAAAGGGACACTATACCCAATTTTTTTCTTTCATGATTCAGATAGAGCATGCAATTTTAAGCAACTTTCTAATTTACTCCTATTATCAAATTTTCTTCATTCTCTTGGTATCTTTATTTGAAATGCAAGTAAGTTTAGATGCCGGCCCATTTTTGGTGAATAACCTGGGTTATTCTTGCTGATTGGTGGATAAATTCATCCACCAATAAAATAGTGCTGTCCAGAGTACTGAACGAAAAAAGAAGCTTAGATGCCTTCTTTTTCAAATAAAGATAGCAAGTGAACGAAGAAAAATTGATAATAGGAGTAAATTAGAAAGTTGCTTAAAATTGCATGAATCACGAAAGAAAAATGAAAATATCTGAATCACGAAAGAAAAAATTTGGGTTCAGTGTCCCTTTAAAATAAATTTGTCTACATTTGAAAAAACCTGAGTCTTCACTGTCCATTGTGCAGTGTGTATTTATATTTGCAGTAGAAGCTCAGGTGGTTGTCTCTGGAGGGCAGATTCTTATACTGTGGTTTCTATATATATATATATATATATATATATATATATATATATATATATATATATATATATATGCAAGTAAAAATGCAAGTAAAGTCTGTGTTGTGTGATTATTTTATTATGTGTATAATGCTGTTTAGCAAATGTTTTTGTTCATTTAACTTAGGTTAATTATATATTATGTGTTGTGTGATTATTTTATTAGGTTTATAATGCTGTTTAGCATTTAAAGTCTTCATTTCAAAGCTTTAAAAATAATGTATTAGGTGTGTTACTTATGACAATTTTGAGAGGGGCCTGGAACCTAACTCCTTTACTTCCCTTTGACTTACATTATAAACTGGGTTTCAATTTACAACGGTTCCGATTTACAACCATTCCTTCTAGAACCTAACCCCGGCATAAACTGAGGGCTACCTGAATATATATATATATACACACACACACATATATATATATATATATATATATATATATATACATATATTTTATCGATATATTTACATATATATATATATTTACATATATATATATTTATTTACATATATATATATTTATTTACATATATATATATATATATATATATATATATATATATATATATATTTACAAGGTGCCCCAATATAGACTGGTCTGGAATGAGACTCCCTGGCTTAATATTCACAACTCTATTACACTGTCATGAGCACACTTGAGCTTGGGTGGGGTGCTTTAACCAATGGGAGATGGTCAGTCTCCCTGATTATGTTTTAATACAAATGCAAAATTTGGTTTGGCACACCTTTCAAAAAGTTTATATACACATCTTTGGGAGTGCTGCCAATATGACCCAGTAATTACACAAACAAAAAGGTATTGGCGCACATCCATTTTCAAAAGCACAACATATTTTTTGAACTGCTGCTCCTTGTAAGTGGTGACTGGCTAAGCAAAATATGGCCATATTGTGTGACTAAGATCTCAAATTTATTTAAAAAAGAATAGTTGTTCCTTGATGTTGTTTGCAGGCAATTTTTTGCAGCAGTTCAAAGAATATGTTGTGCTTTGAAAATGGATGTGTGCCAATACCTTTTTGTTTGTGTAATTACTGGGTCATATTGGCAGCACTCCCAAAGATGTGTATATAAACTTTTTGAAAGGTGTGCTAAACCAAATTTTGCATTTACTGTATATATATATATATATATATATATATTTATATATTTATATAAACGTAACAAAAACTTGCACTCGCTGGTCTTTTCAAACTTTTTACTGTGAAAAAATAGTGATGTTTCGGGGATAAAATAGCCCATTCTTCAGATGGTAAAAAGTGTGTTTTGAAAAGACCAGCGAGTGCAAGTTTTTGCTACATATATTTATCTTATACTAGCACCCTGGCAGTTAAGCTGAGAAGTGAGAGTGCTCTCCTGTGTTCTAATATATATATATATATATATATATATATATATATATATATATATATATATATATATATATATATAAGCAAAAAAAATAAGCTTTATGAATCAAAAGCTTCAACTAAGATGCCAAAGAAATGGCACAAGATTTCTGCCCTTTCCTAGAACTAGAGAAGACAACAAATTGACTAGAAGTCTTCCTGAAATCTTTAGTAGCTTCAACATAATATTTCAAAGCTCTTACAACATCCAAAGAAAGCAAAGATCTTTCAAGAGCATTCTTGGGATTAGGACACAAGGAAGGAACAACAATTTCCCTACTAATGTTGTTAGAATTCACAACCTTAGGAAGAAATTTAAACGAAGACCGCAAAACAGACTTATCCTGATGGAAAATCAGAAAAGGAGACTCACAAGGGAGAGCAGACAATTCGGAAACTCTTGTAGCTGAAGAGATAGCCAAAAGAAACAACAATTTCCAAGAAAGTAATTTAATATCCAAAGCATGCATAGGCTCAAAAGGAGGAGCCTGCAAAGTCTTCAAAAACCAAATTAAGATTCCAAGGGCCCCATCCGATATGCAGCGTCGCCCGCAGAAGCCGGCAACGCCAGATTTTGCGCGGGTTTGGTATCACATATACGGCGTAACATAGAAGTTACGCTCGTATATTTCTGCCTTCGCCCGTAGTTTTTTGCCCCATAGACTGATATACAAAACCCATGCAGTTTGGTATCCAATATATAGCGCCATAACGCACTCCAATACCAGCGCTGCTGAAAGCTGCAGGGAGCTGGTTTTATGTGCTCGTGCACGATTTCCCCATAGGCATCAATGGGGAGAGTCGGCTGAAAAAAAGACTAACACCTGCAATAAAGGAGCGTTAAGCTCCGCAATGCAGTCCCATTTATTCCTATGGGGAAACAAAATTTATGTTTACACCTAACACCCTAACATGAACCCCGAGTCTAAACACCCATAATCTTACACTTATTAACCCCTAATCTGCCGCCCCCTACATTATACTTATTAACCCCTAATCTGCCGCCCCGGACATCGCCGCCACTATAATAAACATATTAACCCCTAAACTGCCACACTCCCGCATCTCAAACACTATTTAAATATTATTAACCCTTAATCTGCCACCCCTAACATCGCCGCCACCTACCTACATTTATTAACCCCTAATCTGCCGCCCCCAATTTCGCCGCCACTATACAAAATGTATTAACCCCTAAACCTAAATCTAACTCTATCCCTAACACCCCCTAACTTAAATATAATTAAAATAAATCTAAATAAAAATTACTATCATTACCTAAATAATTCCTATTTAAAACTAAATACTTACCTGTAAAATAAACCCTAAGCTAGCTACAATATAACTAATAGTTATATTGTAGCTAGCATAAGTTTTATTTTTATTTTGCAGGCAAGTTTGTATTTATTTTAACTAGGTAGACTAGTTAGTAAATAGTTATTAACTATTTACTAACTACCTAGCTAAAATAAATACAAATTTACCTGTAAAATAAAATCTAACCTGTCTTACACTAACACCTAACCTTACGCTACAAATAAATAAATTACCTAAATTAAATACAATTACCTAAATTAAAATAAAAAAATTAAATTAAATTACACAAAATAAAAAAAGACATCAGATATTTAAACTAATTACACCTAATCTAATAGCCCTATCAAAATAAAAAAGCCCCCCCAAAATAAAAAAAAACCCTAGCCTAAACTAAACTACAAATAGCCCTTAAAAGGGCCTTTTGCGGGGCATTGCCCCAAAGAAATCAGCTCTTTTACCTGTAAAAAAAAATACAAACAACCACCCAACAGTAAAACCCACCACCCACACAACCAACCTCCAAAATAAAATCCTAACTAAAAAAATCTAAGCTTCCCATTGCCCTGAAAAGGGCATTTGGAAGGGCATTGCCCTTAAAAGGTCATTTAGCTCTTTTTCAGCCCAAACCCTAATCTAAAAATAAAACCCACCCAATAAAACCTTAAAAAAACCTAACACTAACCCCTGAAGATCCTTTTACAGTTTTGAAGACCGGACGTCCATCCTCAACGAAGCTGGGAGAAGTCTTCATCCAAGCGGCAAGAAGTCCTCAACGACGGGCAGAAGTCTTCATCCAGACGGCATCTTAATCCATCCGGCACGGAGCGGCTCCATCTTTAAGACATCCGGCACGGAGCATCCTCTTCTTTCGATGGCTAACAACGAATGAAGGTTCCTTTAAATTACGTCATCCAAGATGGCAATCCATGAATTCCAATTGGCTGATCAGCTAATTGGAATTAAAGGTGAAAAAATCCTATTGACTGATGCAATCAGCCAATAGGATTGAGCTTCAATCCTATTGGCTGATCCAATCAGCCAATAGGATTGAGCTTGCATTCTATTGGCTGTTTCAATTAGCTGTTAACCATCGAAAGAAGTGGATGCTCCGCGCCAGATGGATGAAGATAGAAGATGCCGTCTGGATGAAGACTTCTGCCCGTCTGGAGGACCACTTCTGCCGGCTTGGATGAAGACTTCTCCCGGCTTCGTTGAGGACTTCTTGCCGCTTGGATGAAGACTTCTCCCGGCTTCGTTGAGGATGGATGTCCGGTCTTCAAAACTGTAAGTGGATCTTCGGGGGGTTAGTGTTAGGTTTTTTAAGGGTTTATTGGGTGGGTTTTATTTTTTAGATTAGGGTTTGGGCTGAAAAAGAGCTAAATGCCCTTTTAAGGGCAATGCTAGTCCAAATGCCCATTTGAATTGGGCAGGTGAATTGGACTTTATGATTGATATGCACAAGATTCAGAGAACTTTAAAAATTAAAGAATACCTCAAATCTAATATTGGTACCCAAACACAGGGGTTTAGAATTACCAAGAAAGATAACTTATTTGACCCATTGAACTACAGTGCAGGGACCAAGACATACATCAGAATGGATCAAAATGAACTATGTGAAATAGAGAGAAATGTTAAATGAAAAGACAATCTCAGAAGAAGTGAGAGAGAAGCCATTAAAACCCTGAGAAATGATACATCTTTGATCATCCGCCCCGCGGATAAAGGGGGAGCGATTGTATTGCTAGACTATGACTACTATAGACAGGATATTATGAAACAATTTAGTGATCAGAACACCTACCAGAAAGTTTACTTTGATCCTACATTCAAGTTTAAGGAACAATTAGATACCTTGATTAAGTTTGGGTTTTCTGACTGATACACTGAGGGATTTTATGATCACCAGATTCCCTAAGATCCCAATTTTGTATACAACTCCAAAAGTACATAAATCCCTTGATGAACCCCCAGGTTGCCCCATTGTATCAGCCAGGGAATCTATCCTTCAACCAGTGGCTCAATTCCTTGATTATATATTTCAGCCTGTTGTTTAAGTTGATAGAGCTTATCTACTTGACACTAATGATTCACTATGAATACTGAAGCAGACCAGTGTCATGGAGGATGATATATTGGTTTCACTTGATGGGAATAACCTTTATACTATCATCCCCCATGACGCTGGACTGACGGCTGTTAGAGAAACTCTCATGATGACAGACAAATACATAGGCCCACCCATTGAATTTGTTTTACAACTTTTGGAATTTTGTTTAAAGAAAAACTACTTCAAATTTGAAAGGTCTTTTTGTCTTCAAACATCGGGCACGGCTATGGGGTCTAATGTGGCCCCAGCCTATGCCAATATGTACATGGCGAGCTTTGAGGGAGAATACCTTTGGTCCAGGAATGTATCCCCTATAATTTTTATAGGAGATACATTGATGATATTCTATTGGTATGGAGGGGCAGAGAGGACAGTTTACATGACTGGTTTACACAATCTAATTCCACACCATCAATGATTAGTTTCAAAATGAACTACAACAGGACTTCCATATAATTTCTTGACCTACTAATCACTAAACAACAGGATAGGTTAGAAACCACATTATATACAAAGCCTACAGACCGTAATTCTCTCCTCAGGGCTGAAAGTTGCCACCACCCATCACTTACATGTGGGGATTGTTAAGTCACAGATGATCCGTACAATTAGAAATAATTCAAACACTTCTGTAGGGGTCTCACAATTAGTGGACATGAAACAAAAATTCCTAAATAGGGGATACAAACCCAAAATTATTGACCCTATTTCTGAAGAAATGAAGGGACTCACACAAGATGATGTTCTTCAAAGACAAAAGCTTAAGAAAGATTAAATACAAAAAGTAATCATGACCACTACATTTGCACCTAATACAGCGCAGTTGGGCCAAATAGCAAAGAAACATTGGAACATTCTCCACTCAGATCCTAAACTTACATATGCTATAACAACCATGCCTATGGTGGGCTATAAATGTAATGGTGGTCCGTACTGACCCTATTAAGTCCTATGAAACTGCATCCACAATTAACATCAAAGGCTGTTATCGATGCCCTAACTGTACCACATGTAATGGCCTTATTGCCACTAAGAAGTTTAACCACCCACACAACAACAAGAAATACAACATTTTATTTTCCATCACATGTACTACGGAGTATGTGGTATATATGCTGTTCTGTCCATGTGGGAAACATTAGATTGGTAAGACCCAAGGGACAATGCAGGAACGTACGGCAAATCACAGGATGGC